>NW_020312666.1:0-1424 GCF_002999335.1 Cyclospora cayetanensis | reverse complement strand
CCAGAGACGATTGCTATCAGGGTTGTGGCAGCCAGCCCTAGCTTACAGTCTATGGAGAACGAGGAATGCAACCAGGACTTGCTCGCTTTCCAACACCCCCAGATACCCTTCGAACGATGCGCCTGCTTCTGCTGTGAGGGAATCGCTCATATGATCCAGTAGTGGAAGAGCAAGCAAATATCTAGAGGACGTCACAACGCGACTGAAATTGGCGGAAGCAGGTTGCTTGACAAGAAACGGAGGTACACCAGGGAAAAGGAATGCCCCCACATTGTCTTCGGCGCAGAGAACGGGGCTACAGATAATACAGTCGCTGTGAGGGACCCAACACAGGTTGATGCTGCGCTTATACGCTCACGTTAATTATCAAGAATTGCTCGCGTTAATTGCCACTGGATGTGAAATAAATATGGTTCACGAGAAAAGAAAGCCTAAGTGTACTCTGCCTGTTCACTCGTAAGCCACAGTTCTTTAGACTAGGCGGCAGAACGCATGGATTGGGAAGGCTACGGCAACTAAATGCCTTCCTAAATCGCAACTGCGTCCTATCAGCATGGTTCATTCTGTGTTGGACCTGTGCACCATGACATAATCCTTGGTAATCCATGGTTGCCCTCATGGAAGGCGCGCAAGTGGTCACAACTGCGCTCTGTTGAGATTCGTGTGCCGGGAAGAGCTAGGAATAAGCAGCTCGCGCTTTTCGCAACAGCGCACAATTAATCTATTGTGAGTGGCATAGAGTCGGTACCTGAGCGAGGTGAGCTTGTTTTCATGCAAGCGGCTTAAAATGCATTTACACTGACAGCTATGGAGTTCCATCTCTATTTGAGGACCCTGTAATCGGGTCGTAAGCAAATAAGTATAAAAATATTAGCAGAGGAACAGCAGGGATGCTCAAGTGTCAACGGTTTCGCCTAGGTACTAAACAATGGCGAGCTGACAGCAGGCTGTCCACTGGCTGGTCGTCCAGCGCCCCGTGTTGAACTAGTTCTTGTATCAGCTCTAAGCTATGTTCCACGGATTGAAAGATCTCCACAGCATAAGGGGAGATTGAGTGGCAGGTAAATAAGTGGTTGAACATACACAGAGCAGGAATTGGCTCCCCTCAGCTGTCCCAACCAGAGGAAAGAGGGTCAGGCAGACTGTGCATATGTTAGCCAATTGTATCCCTGGTGCTCCTCCTTTACTTTCCAGAAAACCTACTTTTGCTGAGCCTAGTGCTGGTGCTTAAGGTCTTTAAGATGTTTCATGTGCCTGAAATTCGGAATCATATGACGCAATCCTCGAGAACACGAGCGATTGAGTGGGCTGAGTGCTGTCTGGGGGTGCTGGAAAACGCGGGGTCCCTCTACTTTTTCTTCTCCGTTCTCCATAGACTGTAAGCTAGGGCTGGCTGCCACAACCCTGATAACTATCGTCTCTGA
>NW_020312665.1:0-1426 GCF_002999335.1 Cyclospora cayetanensis | reverse complement strand
TGTATTATTAGCCTACGCAGCACAAAAAGAGTCAAGTGAAGCAGTTCGACTTTGTGTTCATAGGGTCGCATGTATAAAAAAGGAGTGGGGTTGATGCGCTCTCGCGGCTAGCCTGCCTCAGCGTCGTTCGCACTGGTAATGTTACTGTCAATGTGCACGCAGATAGGAAAAACAAGCCAGAACGCCTTACGGAAATTCGGATCCTTGTCGGTAAGGATACTGGTGAGGAAACTGTGGAGATTCGAGACAGAAGTTCAGAACAACTCGGCGACTTTCTAAGGTGCAACACAAATGAAACATGTGGCAAATCGAGAGGGCTTCGATTGTTGACGAACTGACGGTGGTGCTGCTAAATAATGAGCTGTGGGAACAGTCGCGAGAGCCCGTTTTTGACCAAGCTGATGATGCCCTCATTATATTTGATTGCCAAGTCGAACAAGGAGGCACTCAAAACCTTGAAACAACTCTTGCAATAAACAAGCGTCCTCCCTTTGGGTTCCGCCTTGGCTCTCCATGTCACGGACGCCGTCGGTCTGAAGAAAACCAGAAAAATTAGCAGCAATCTTAGCAAAGCAAGGACTGTAATTGTGATATTAATGTGCAGGTCCATTAAACCTCGACATTCATGGGCGCGCGCAAGGAAGGTCGCTTCTTGATTGTATTAATGTTTGCCGGATCTTTTCATCCTTGCAGCTGAAACGCGGATTCACAGAACTGTAATAGTTCTAGTGAAAACCAAAGCGTGCCTTTGCAGACAACTACTTGTCCCACAACATATGAAGCGCACGAGTCGGTGCTGTAGGTGCTTTTACTCGGTTTAGCTGGACATTAGGACTATTGCATACACTCATATCGCATCGGAAGTGGATCGAGTGTTCAAGCTTCGGCGCAGAAGTACTCTCTCCCTGTTTGCTAGACAGCGTAATTCCTCGGACCCAGGTTAGTTGAATGATGGCATAACTTCTGGCATGGGCAACACTGATGCAGGAAAACGCAACTTAGTAGCGAAACTAAGTTTACTTTTTATGCTAAGCGACTTGTATGTTGGGCCCATTCACCTTGACGCGATTCTAGGCTTGCAAGGGTAGATCAGGTTCAAGGCTCGCATAGAAGCACCGCTGGCCTCTGTGGAGGTTTTATTGCCGGGAATATCGGGAAATGCTAGCTCTGTGCTAAACAACGACGAGAGGCCACCAGGCTCGCCACATGCTGCACGTCCAATACGCCACATTGAGCTGATATTCCACTTAGTCGAAAGGTATTTTCTGCGGTACTCAATCCCCCACCATGCAGGAACGTGCTTGTTTGGCATGCGAATGGTTTATAAGAAGACGCATATTTCAACAATATACCAGTGCGTATCAACAAACTCGGGGTTCCCGCCCCAAGTGCACTGCAGGTGACGCACGGCCACCGACTTTAAATC
>NW_020312664.1:0-1429 GCF_002999335.1 Cyclospora cayetanensis | reverse complement strand
AGAGCGATACACTTCTTTCCTCCCTGCAGTACAACTAATATGGCTTGCAGCAGTTTGTTGTACCCACTCATTTTCGCACATGGGCCCTGCAGCGCTTCATGCTTTCCTGTTTTCAACACGAAATATCAAACCCACGCGCTCAAGTAAATTCTGCCTTTTCTCATTCAGCTCCCAAGTTTAGTTGCAGCAACTTCTTAAGTTATTATACGCCACTCCTGCACGCCCACACTATCACCACCGGCTACATCCCCAATGATCACACTACTACCAAAAACTGAGGACATGCCTACATTTCCGCTTGTTGCATCCAAATGCCTTCTTTTTCAAAACGTACAAAGTCACGTGTCTCAAATTTTCCTGCGAAGGATGCAGACCATTGATATCTGTAAAGAACAAAACGTCTTAATTTGTTTTCTTTGCTTCTTCACGCCACTCGAACCTGAGCACGCTGGTACAGTTACAAGAGGGCGTTCGTGGTGCTCAAACCACAAATCACGAGCTTCAAGCATTAACAGGCATTCGCAGCACAGCTATCCGGAGGGAAAACCGGGGGACAGCAGTCAGCTTATCAACGACTCAAAAGTAGCTTACTTGTAAATGCATAGAGATATCGGCTTATAAGTTGTTATGCAACAGCTGTACCAAAAGATTACACCCTTACATTTTACCAACCCGCCAATAAAGCCACCCAATTTTCCTGCAATTCCAAAGTTTAAGGCTTCGCCGCGACTGCATATTACATTGTGACCTGCAATAGGCGGACATACTCCCAAGTCAAAGGAGATGACGATTCTTGCTTTGCCGACCAGGCACCAATACTGCACATGGGGGATATAGGGTGATAATGGTCAGCTTACTTCAGCCCTTCACGAAAAACCCACACTACCCCTACTAGCCAACACGCTGTCTCAAAAAATCTCTGCCAAGGCAAATCTTACATACTGCACATAGATATCAACCACGGCTCAAAAATTTATTCAAAGCATTTCCACGGCGTACACTCAAAGAAGCTCTCGATATCACGATACTACTGGCTCGCAAACGGTTTAGGGGAAGCTCCCTCAATCGCAAATTAAACTGGTAGTGACCGTAGCATGAATAACATTTTCTGTTATCAAAAGCAAGGACGCAAAAAATATCATAAGGACCCGCACATTCGCTTAAACCGCATTTCATTTTTGGCGCTAGTCAACACACATTTTAGCAGGAAGGTCACCAGTAACTGCAGGCGCTGTGCTCTACATTCCTCGCTCACCTTGCCCCCACGTTCTTAGATCAGACCGTTTGATTTCCGCATGTGCATCACGACCCCGTTGTTTATTGGAACTGAGATATCAGAAGATCTGATGTAGCTTGGCACGTTACTCGAGGCCATCCCCATTTCTCTCTTTAGCACAGGTGTCGCACTCTAACTGGGCAAAGCAGGCAG
>NW_020312663.1:0-1438 GCF_002999335.1 Cyclospora cayetanensis | reverse complement strand
CCTTGTGGCTGCCGATGATGATGCACCGCTGCAGCCAACCAGTTGTGCCTTCCTGTCGATCCATGTCGGTTGGTATAACAAAAGTCCATCCCCTGCAGTCATGGAGGCCACGCAGCTATATCTGTGATTTTTCTGCTTCAATACTGCTTTCTGCTTAGCAGGGAAACTGAGAGGGAATGTGCATGCCTCACGTATTGCTTAGCGACGCATGAGAGGATCTTCGACGCAGCAACAACTTGTTGCCTTACCCTAATTGCTGCGGCCATGCGTCCGTGTGCTCCTATACGTGGGCTCAGGCCCATATTGATCTACTTGAGCTTGATAGTTCTCACTGTTCATTCGGCAGCCTCGAATCGAGCATCCGATGAGTGGACGGAAACGGTTGCGAACACGGAAGGGCAGGACTCGCAGCATACGGTGGATGGTACTTCCGTCTCAACGTCTTTCGAAGAGGATCCTTATCGGATTCCAAAAACCTTTCTAGAGAATGCTGGAAGGGGGATCAATGCACCAGTTGCTGAAGAGGTTCAGTGGTCTCCAAGGCACCAGCCTTTGGACGGGCATCTTACGTTCAATCCCACATACAGTGAAGGGAAAACGGACGATAGGGGTTCAGGCTTGCACGTTGGGCATTTGCATGTAACGACTGAAGATGAGGATCGATTAACGCGACAAACTTTTGAAGACGGAGGCATCCAGATAGTGCTCAACAACAACCAGAAGCACGCCGCTCGCCCCCGAAGCGCTCTGCGGGGTATTTCGATGATGCTGCTGGGGCTCGTGCTTTTCCTTTGGATTAGGAGACATGATCCCGATACATTTCTTCCCTGGCTCATAGGTCTGGCCGTGGGGTTTACAGGTTATGTCCGTTTCCTGCGGTCCATCGTGCCCAGTGATGAACAGCAGCGAGGTATAGCTTTTTCCGTGAATATTACTCCAAATGACTCGAACAGCTTACCTTCGAAAACTAGCAGCGGAAAACCTTTCTAGTGCTGTCTACGATATGCCAAGGCTGTCTATAGGACGATGCAAAACTTGTCGGTTTCAATTATCCGAGGATGGGCTGGCGGCCTCCTACACATGGATCTGAAGGCGACTTTATCATAAGTGATCGCGCTGTGGGTGCTATTCTGATCTCCCCGATCCTATCGTTCGCTCTGCTGGCTGTTCGCTGGTGAACATGCCCAATTCCCCACAGGCTTTCTATGCCATTGGAAGCCTTCTAAGCTGTGTGCACCTGTCGACGATGCAAAAGGCGTCTGGACACATGTTGCTGCACCGCTTCCAGCATCAACGACTCCGCGTTCACAACATCCGGCACTGCCTTAGACGTATTCGATTGCTGGTATCCCTTAAGATGTATGTTCACCATACCTTTCCAAATTTTCTTCTGTATGCTGCGTTTTGGCTAAGTGTTGTCAGTACCTTCGCCGAGGAC
>NW_020312662.1:0-1438 GCF_002999335.1 Cyclospora cayetanensis | reverse complement strand
CCTTGTGGCTGCCGATGATGATGCACCGCTGCAGCCAACCAGTTGTGCCTTCCTGTCGATCCATGTCGGTTGGTATAACAAAAGTCCATCCCCTGCAGTCATGGAGGCCACGCAGCTATATCTGTGACTTTTCTGCTTCAATACTGCTTTCTGCTTAGCAGGAAAACCGAGAGGGAATGTGCATGCCTCACGTATTGCCTAGCGACGCGTGAGAGGATCGTCGACGCAGCAACAACCTGTTGCCTTACCCTAAGTGCTGCGGCCATGCGTCCGTGTGCTCCTATACGTGGGCTCAGGCCCATGTTGATCTACTTGAGCTTAATAGTTCTCACTGTTCATTCGGCAGCCTCGAATCGAGCATTCGATGGGTGGACGGAAACGGTTGCGAACACGGAAGGGCAGGACTCGCAGTATACGGTGGATGGTATTTCCGTCTCAACGCCTTCCAAAGAGGATCCTTATCGGATTCCAAAAACCTTTCTAGAGAATGCTGGAAGCGGGATCAATGCACCAGTTGCTGAAGAGGTCCAGTGGTCTCCAAGGCACCAGCCTTTGGACGGGCATCTTATGTTCAATCCCACATATAGTGAAGGGAAAACGGACGATAGGGGTTCAGGCTTGCACGTTGGGCATTTGCATGTAACGACTGAAGATGAGGATCGATTAACGCGACAAACTTTTGAGGACGGAGGCATCCAGATAGTGCTCAACAACAACCAGAAGCACGCCGCTCGCCCCCGAAGCGCTCTGCGGGGTATTTCGATGATGCTGCTGGGGCTCGTGCTTTTCCTTTTGATAAGGAGACATGATCCCATTTTTATGTTTTTCCGGCTCGTAGGTCTAGCTGTGTGGATTGCAGGTTATGTCCATTTCCTGCGGTCCATGGTGCCCAGTGATAAACAGCAGCAAGGTATAACTTTTTCCGTGAATATTACTCCAAATGGCTCGAACAGCTTACCTTCGAAAACTAGCAGCGGAAAACCTTTCTAGTGCTGTCTACTATATGCCAAGGCTGTCTATAGGACGATGCAAAACTTGTCGGTTTCAATTATCCGAGGATGGGCTGGCAGCCTCCTACATATGGATCTGAAGGCGACTTTATCATAAGTGATCGCGCTGTGGGTGCTATTCTGATCTCCCCGATCCTATCCTTCGCTCTGCTGGCTGTTCGCTGGTGAACATGCCCAATTTCCCACAGGCTTTCTATGCCATTGGAAGCCTTCTAAGCTGTGTGCACCTGTCGACGATGCAAAAGGCGTCTGGACACATGTTGCTGCACCGCTTCCAGCATCAACGACTCCGCGTTCACATCATCCGGCACTGCCTTAGACGTATTCGATTGCTGGTATCCCTTAAGATGTATGTTCACCATACCTTTCCAAATTTTCTTCTGTATGCTGCGTTTTGGCTAAGTGTTGTCAGTACCTTCGCCGAGGAC
>NW_020312661.1:0-1440 GCF_002999335.1 Cyclospora cayetanensis | reverse complement strand
TTAGCGTTAAACTCCATGGGAGCTTTGTGCACCAAGTCCGTAGCTACACGGGATCGCCGACTTACGCAAACAGATAAGTGAAAGCAACTCGTATATGTCATGCCGCTCTGCCTCTTTAGCTGCAACGTTTAATTCATGAACTGTAAGGCCTCAAGCGATGTCTACCTAACAAGCCTAGCAAACGATAAATATATATGCTTGCCTTCGAAATGCCTGCTACACAAAGCCAAGGTCACTGCACAGGAAACTGCTTTTCTTTCGTAACTGAAATTGTGTGAACATTGCGCTCTTGCTAGACCCATGTAGGAAGCAACTGCCTCGAAGCCTTGCATCCGTGTTGACCTTCGACACGAGGCATTAAACAGTGCGCGAGTATTTTGCTCGAAGTCATTGCGCTTACCTCAGACCAGGGAGAGCAAGAACTCTTGGGCTGCATCCCTTGCTCACACCGCTTCCAAAGACTCGTTAAAGCAAATTGTTGGCATCGAGATAGTCCGCAGATTAAACCAAACGCGTCACTGGAATATTCGTTGACAAACACCTTTCAAGAGTAGGACATTTTAGGATTGCATCACTGCGTGTCTGCGCAGTGCAAAGACGTTTGCGGTAAGAAAAACAACAAAAGGACAGTTGAATATCCATATACGCACCATGAACAATGCTAGCAATTAGCACTAAATGCAAGCAGAATACAGCCCCCCTACCGTGCAATCAACAATTATGGCACGCACTCCTTGAAGCCAGGATCCGATTTGTATGCGATCTCACGCCGCCAAAAGCTGGTTTGTAGCTCGTTACATCCAGAGGCGAAGGCATTATTGCCTATGTTTCACCGTCTTCCATATTGAATTCTTATCCATTCAGCCGGATCGCACCAAATATAGATATCCAGGCCTCAGAACGCAATGTTCGCCTCCACAATACACATTTGGTTAACCGATACGAAATGCTGCCTCGAATCAACAGCATGCTGTAAATAAGAATCATCCAAAGTATTTGAGTGACCGCAAAAATGGTTTTGGCATACCACGTATTATTGGTAATTTTTGGTCTAGGAGGCACAGAGCATCGCGACGCGTCACGTTCATGCGAAAAAAGCAATAAACCTCAAATACACATGAACGCATATGCTTTGCAAAGCGAGTAAACTGTTCATCAGTGGCCCCGCCATTCTACTACAGTTAAACGATATTCGCGCTCTTATCTGCTTGGAGTACGGAGGCACAGGCAAGCCGGAACAAATGCAGCCGCGAGAAATAAGGCTTTCCAAAAACCGAAGCCACGATGCCGACGACTATCAAGTTTCAACAGCTGTGCAGCCTGCTTGCGGGCTGGTGTGCATTATGTATGTATCTGGGTACACAATCAAGATACGTCTTATTTCGCCACATACAGGTTAAATGGCATGGACAAATCGCGGATGTAACATGACTCCTAAAG
>NW_020312660.1:0-1442 GCF_002999335.1 Cyclospora cayetanensis | reverse complement strand
TTAGCGTTAAACTCCATGGGAGCTTTGTGCACCAAGTCCGTAGCTACACGGGATCGCCGACTTACGCAAACAGATAAGTGAAAGCAACTCGTATATGTCATGCCGCTCTGCCTCTTTAGCTGCAACGGTTAATTCATGAACTGTAAGGCCTCAAGCGATGTCTACCTAACAAGCCTAGCAAACGGTAAATACATATGCTTGCCTTCGAAATGCCTGCTACACAAAGCCAAGGTCACTGCACAGGAAACTGCTTCTCTTTCGTAACTGAAATTGTGTGAACATCGCGCCCTTGCTAGACCCATTTAGGAAGCGACTGCCTTGAAGCCTTGCATCCGTGTTGACCTTCGACACGAGGCACCAAAACAGTGCGCGAGTATTTTGCTCGAAGTCATTGCGCTTACCTCAGACCAGGGAGAGCAAGAACTCTTGGGCTGCATCCCTTGCTCACACCGCTTCTAAAGACTCCATTAAAGCAAATTGTTGGCATCGAGATAGTCCGCAGATTACACCAAACGCGTCACTGGAATATTCATTGACAAACACCCTTCAAGAGTAGGGCATTTTAGGATTGCATCACTGCGTGTCTGCGCAGTGCAAAGACGTTTGCGGTAAGAAAAACAACAAAAGGACAGTTGAATATCCATATACGCACCATGAACAATGCTAGCAATTAGCACTAAATGCAAGCAGAATACAGCCCCCCTACTGTGCAATTAACAATTATGGCACGCACTCCTTGAAGCCAGGATCCGATTTTTATGCGATCTCACGCCGCCAAAAGCTGGTTTGTAGCTCGTTACATCCAGAGGCGAAGGCATTATTGCCTATATTTCACCGTCTTCCATATTGAAGTCTTATCCATTCAGCCGGATCGCACCAAATATAGATATCCAGGCCTCAGAACGCAATGTTCGCCTCCACAATACACATTTGCTTAACCGATACGAAATGCTGCCTCGAATCCACAGCATGCTGTAAATAAGAATCATCCAAAGTATTTGAGTGACCGCAAAAATGGTTTTGGCATACCACGTATTATTGGTAATGTTTGGTCTAGGAGGCACAGAGCATCGCGACGCGTCACGTTCATGCGAAAAAAGCAATAAACCCCAAATACACATGAACGCATATGCTCTGCAAAGCGAGTAAACTGTTCATCAGTGGCCCCGCCATTCTACTACAGTTAAACGATATTCGCGCTCTTATCTGCATGGAGTACGGAGGCACAGGCAAGCCGGAACAAATGCAGCCGCGAGAAATAAGGCTTTCCAAAAACCGAAGCCACGATGCCGACGACTATCAAGTTTCAACAGCGGTGCAGCCTGCTTGCGGGCTGGTGTGCATTATGTATGTATCTGGGTACACAATCAAGATACGTCTTATTTCGCCACATACAGGTTAAATGGCATGGACAAATCGCGGATGTAACATGACTCCTAAAG
>NW_020312659.1:0-1443 GCF_002999335.1 Cyclospora cayetanensis | reverse complement strand
GGAGCCTCTTGGCCAGTGCGGCAGGCTGTAGCCCTACTGCACGCAAGCCTGGAACGCCTCAGAGGCTTGTACGGGGTCTTAAAAGCCACATAGCCAGTCGTAAATGGTCGTAGCTACCAGCCCACACCTGTGGCTAGCTGCTTCTGGCTAATCTGCGCCATAGATGCTTCGTGTTCGCGCTTACCTGCGCCGTGCCAATCGACTATTCAGCCACGAGGCCCCTACCTCTCTTGGCTCCTAAAAGGTCTACTCTAACGCAAGAGCTCTGGGGGAACTCCTGCAGCTGTTGCGCGTGATCTCCCATCATTCTGGGGGCTGCTGCTGCTGCTACACTGTACCTCTAGGTAGGAGGCGTGATCAGATGGCCCCGAAGAAGGCGCTAGTGAGCCTCTTATGGCCCCCAGCTAACTCACGAAACTCGCAGCCAGGCTGTTTTCCGACCCTAAAAACTGCATCCTGCTGCTCCAAGATATACGTGACCAATTGGGACGGGAGACACGGGCAGAAACCGCATCTGTATTGCAGAATGGGGGCACTTAGCTTTTGACGGTAAGTAGAGAACGCTCAAAATATCACGCAGAGCACGGCCTGGTCGGGAAAAGGCTCACTTTTCCTAGGTACTACTCTTTAAGGCCAAGTGTTCAAGGTCCTAGCGTTACATGTAGAGCACTTTCGGCAATGTCGAAAACGTTCCTTCAGTGTCTAGAGCGCACTACTGCCAATAAAACAGCCTGCGGTCGTGCTGGGCCCCCGGTGGGGGCCCCCAAGGGTCCCCACGCTGGGGACCCTGCACAGTTATTAGGGAGACAATGGGGTGAGGCACAACTGCGAGAGGCCATTATATACACACTCCCAAAGGACAAATAAGCGTGTTTCGCATCAATGCAATAAATAGCGCCGACACGTAGACAGATCGTGGTGCTATTGAATGCGCCGGTTCATGCGGTGTACATACACCTGCTCGGTCCACAGCGGCCTCAGCAGCCGAGGGGGGGGAGCCCCGCTATTATCAGTGTAATTCAGTGATAAAAGTGGCCGTTCTTTCGACACACGGCTACGAGAATGTGTTTTTACTGCTTAGTGGCCGACCGGGGCTATTACCTCCAGGTTCTACACTCATGGTCTTCAGCACGAGAGTCCCAGCGGTCGTGACTGGTGCGTGCCTTTTGAGATTTTTGTTTTGCAGCTTTCCTAAGTATTAGCTACTCGTGATCCGACTACATATTTTCTCTGTCATCTTAGTGTGAAACAGTTTCTAGGTGCTTTTTCGCCCTGCATTTTGCGAAACACTAAAAATATCCCGACCCGCACATACGCAGCCTTGCTGTTCTGTCTACAGGAGAGCGGCCTGTGCTGTTTGTAGCGCGGCACTCTCAAGATCTGTTGCGCACTACTTGTCTCTTGGGAGAGTAGGCTCTCGCGTCTCCCTGAGGCTTGCGCTGT
>NW_020312658.1:0-1451 GCF_002999335.1 Cyclospora cayetanensis | reverse complement strand
ACAGCGCAAGCCTCAGGGAGACGCGAGAGCCTACTCTCCCAAGAGACAAGTAGTGCGCAACAGATCTTGAGAGTGCCGCGCTACAAACAGCACAGGCCGCTCTCCTGTAGACAGAACAGCAAGGCTGTGCATGTGCGGGTTGGGATATTTTTAGTGTTTCGCAAAATGCAGGGCGAAAAAGCACCTAGAAACTGTTTCACACTAAGATGACAGAGAAAATATGTAGTCGGATCACGAGCAGATAATACTTAGGAAAGCTGCAAAACAAAAATCTCAAAAGGCACGCACCAGTCACGACCGCTGGGACTCTCGTGCTGAAGAGCATGAGTCTAGAACCTGGAGGTAATAGCCCCGGTCGGCCACTAAGCAGTAAAAACACATTCTCGTAGCCGTGTGTCCAAAGAACGGCCACTTTTATCACTGAATTACACTGATAATAGCGGGGCTCCCCCCCTCGGCTGCTGAGGCCACTGTGGACCGAGCAGGTGTATGTACACCACATGAACCAGCGCATTCAATAGCACCACGATCTGTCTACGTGTCGGCGCTATTTATTGCATTAATTCGTAACACGCTTATTTGTTTTTTGAGAGTGTGTACATAATGGCCTCTCCCAGGAGTGCCTCACCCCATTGTCTCCCTGATCACTGTCCAGGGTCACCAGCGTGGGGACCCTTGGGGGCCCCCACCGGGGGCCCAGCACGACCGCAGGCTGTTTTATAGGCAGTAGTGCGCTCTAGACACTGAAAAAACGTTTTCGACATTGCCGAAAGTGCTCTACATGTAACGCTAGGACCTTGAACACTTGGCCTTCAAGAGTAGTACCTAGGAAAAGGGAGCCTTTTCCCGACCAGGCCGTGCTCTGCGTGATATTTTGAGCGCTCTCTACTTACCGTCAAAAGCTAAGTGCCCCCATTCTGCAATACAGATGCGGTTTCTGCCCGTGTCTCCCCTCCCAATCGGTCACGTATATCTTGTAGTAGCAGGATGCAGTTTTTAGGGTCGGAAAACAGCCTGGTTGCGAGTTTCGTAGATTAGCTAGGGGCCATAAGAGGCTCACTAGCGCCTTCTTCGGAGCCATATGATTACGCCTCCTATCTGGAGGTACAGTGCAGCAGCAGCAGCAGCAGCGGCAGCCCCGAGAATGATGGGAGATCACGCGCAACAGCTGCAGGAGTTCCCCCAAAGCTCTTGCGTTAGAGTAGACTTTTTAGGAGTCAAAAGACGTAGGGGCCTCGTGGCTTTAGAGTCGATTGGCACGGCGCAGGTAAGCGCGAACACGAAGCAGCTATGGTGCAGATTAGCCAGAAGCAGCTAGCCATACGTGTGGGCTGGTAGCTACGACCATTTACGACTGGCTATGTGGCTTTTAAGACCCCGTACAAGCCTCTGAGGCGTTCCAGGCTTGCGTGCAGTAGGGCTACAGCCTGCCGCACTGGCCAAGAGGCTCC